>NC_060029.1:17307698-17318487 GCF_905333055.1 Maniola jurtina | reverse complement strand
AACCTAACCTAACCTAACCTAACCTAACCTAACCTAACCTAACCTAACCTAACCTAACCTAACCTAACCTAACCTAACCTAACCTAACCTAACCTAACCTAACCTAACCTAACCTAACCTAGCCTAACCTAACCTAACCTAACCTAACCTAACCTAACCTAACCTAACCTAACCTAACCTAACCTAACCTAACCTAACCTAACCTAACCTAACCTAACCTAACCTAACCTAACCTAACCTAACCTAACCTAACCTAACCTAACCTAACCTAACCTAACCTAACCTAACCTAACCTAACCTAACCTAACCTAACCTAACCTAACCTAACCTAACCTAACCTAACCTAACCTAACCTAATCTAACCTAACCTAACCTAACCTAACCTAACCTAACCTAACCTAACCTAACCTAACCTAACCTAACCTAACCTAACCTAACCTAACCTAACCTAACCTAACCTAACCTAACCTAACCTAACCTAACCTAACCTAACCTAACCTAACCTAACCTAACCTAACCTAACCTAACCTAACCTAACCTAACCTAACCTAACCTAACCTAACCTAACCTAACCTAACCTAACCTAACCTAACCTAACCTAACCTAACCTAACCTAACCTAACCTAACCTAACCTAACCTAACCTAACCTAACCTAACCTAACCTAACCTAACCTAACCTAACCTAACCTAACCTAACCTAACCTAACCTAACCTAACCTAACCTAACCTAACCTAACCTAACCTAACCTAACCTAACCTAACCTAACCTAACCTAACCTAACCTAACCTAACCTAACCTAACCTAACCTAACCTAACCTAACCTAACCTAACCTAACCTAACCTAACCTAACCTAACCTAACCTAACCTAACCTAACCTAACCTAACCTAACCTAACCTAACCTAACCTAACCTAACCTAACCTAACCTAACCTAACCTAACCTAACCTAACCTAACCTAACCTAACCTAACCTAACCTAACCTAACCTAACCTAACCTAACCTAACCTAACCTAACCTAACCTAACCTAACCTAACCTAACCTAACCTAACCTAACCTAACCTAACCTAACCTAACCTAACCTAACCTAACCTAACCTAACCTAACCTAACCTAACCTAACCTAACCTAACCTAACCTAACCTAACCTAACCTAACCTAACCTAACCTAACCTAACCTAACCTAACCTAACCTAACCTAACCTAACCTAACCTAACCTAACCTAACCTAACCTAACCTAACCTAACCTAACCTAACCTAACCTAACCTAACCTAACCTAACCTAACCTAACCTAACCTAACCTAACCTAACCTAACCTAACCTAACCTAACCTAACCTAACCTAACCTAACCTAACCTAACCTAACCTAACCTAACCTAACCTAACCTAACCTAACCTAACCTAACCTAACCTAACCTAACCTCACCTAACCTAACCTAACCTAACCTAACCTAACCTAACCTAACCTAACCTAACCTAACCTAACCTAACCTAACCTAACCTAACCTAACCTAACCTAACCTAACCTAACCTAACCTAACCTAACCTAACCTAACCTAACCTAACCTAACCTAACCTAACCTAACCTAACCTAACCTAACCTAACCTAACCTAACCTAACCTAACCTAACCTAACCTAACCTAACCTAACCTAACCTAACCTAACCTAACCTAACCTAACCTAACCTAACCTAACCTAACCTAACCTAACCTAACCTAACCTAACCTAACCTAACCTAACCTAACCTAACCTAACCTAGCCTAACCTAACCTAACCTAACCTAACCTAACCTAACCTAACCTAACCTAACCTAACCTAACCTAACCTAACCTAACCTAACCTAACCTAACCTAACCTAACCTAACCTAACCTAACCTAACCTAACCTAACCTAACCTAACCTAACCTAACCTAACCTAACCTAACCTAACCTAACCTAACCTAACCTAACCTAACCTAACCTAACCTAACCTAACCTAACCTAACCTAACCTAACCTAACCTAACCTAACCTAACCTAACCTAACCTAACCTAACCTAACCTAACCTAACCTAACCTAACCTAACCTAACCTAACCTAACCTAACCTAACCTAACCTAACCTAACCTAACCTAACCTAACCTAACCTAACCTAACCTAACCTAACCTAACCTAACCTAACCTAACCTAACCTAACCTAACCTAACCTAACCTAACCTAACCTAACCTAACCTAACCTAACCTAACCTAACCTAACCTAACCTAACCTAACCTAACCTAACCTAACCTAACCTAACCTAACCTAACCTAACCTAACCTAACCTAACCTAACCTAACCTAACCTAACCTAACCTAACCTAACCTAACCTAACCTAACCTAACCTAACCTAACCTAACCTAACCTAACCTAACCTAACCTAACCTAACCTAACCTAACCTAACCTAACCTAACCTAACCTAACCTAACCTAACCTAACCTAACCTAACCTAACCTAACCTAACCTAACCTAACCTAACCTAACCTAACCTAACCTAACCTAACCTAACCTAACCTAACCTAACCTAACCTAACCTAACCTAACCTAACCTAACCTAACCTAACCTAACCTAACCTAACCTAACCTAACCTAACCTAACCTAACCTAACCTAACCTAACCTAACCTAACCTAACCTAACCTAACCTAACCTAACCTAACCTAACCTAACCTAACCTAACCTAACCTAACCTAACCTAACCTAACCTAACCTAACCTAACCTAACCTAACCTAACCTAACCTAACCTAACCTAACCTAACCTAACCTAACCTAACCTAACCTAACCTAACCTAACCTAACCTAACCTAACCTAACCTAACCTAACCTAACCTAACCTAACCTAACCTAACCTAACCTAACCTAACCTAACCTAACCTAACCTAACCTAACCTAACCTAACCTAACCTAACCTAACCTAACCTAACCTAACCTAACCTAACCTAACCTAACCTAACCTAACCTAACCTAACCTAACCTAACCTAACCTAACCTAACCTAACCTAACCTAACCTAACCTAACCTAACCTAACCTAACCTAACCTAACCTAACCTAACCTAACCTAACCTAACCTAACCTAACCTAACCTAACCTAACCTAACCTAACCTAACCTAACCTAACCTAACCTAACCTAACCTAACCTAACCTAACCTAACCTAACCTAACCTAACCTAACCTAACCTAACCTAACCTAACCTAACCTAACCTAACCTAACCTAACCTAACCTAACCTAACCTAACCTAACCTAACCTAACCTAACCTAACCTAACCTAACCTAACCTAACCTAACCTAACCTAACCTAACCTAACCTAACCTAACCTAACCTAACCTAACCTAACCTAACCTAACCTAACCTAACCTAACCTAACCTAACCTAACCTAACCTAACCTAACCTAACCTAACCTAACCTAACCTAACCTAACCTAACCTAACCTAACCTAACCTAACCTAACCTAACCTAACCTAACCTAACCTAACCTAACCTAACCTAACCTAACCTAACCTAACCTAACCTAACCTAACCTAACCTAACCTAACCTAACCTAACCTAACCTAACCTAACCTAACCTAACCTAACCTAACCTAACCTAACCTAACCTAACCTAACCTAACCTAACCTAACCTAACCTAACCTAACCTAACCTAACCTAACCTAACCTAACCTAACCTAACCTAACCTAACCTAACCTAACCTAACCTAACCTAACCTAACCTAACCTAACCTAACCTAACCTAACCTAACCTAACCTAACCTAACCTAACCTAACCTAACCTAACCTAACCTAACCTAACCTAACCTAACCTAACCTAACCTAACCTAACCTAACCTAACCTAACCTAACCTAACCTAACCTAACCTAACCAAGTGCCGCCGTTGCCCACAGCAGGAAGCGCGCGCGTCTTAAGTGCTTTAACGCCCGCTCCGTGAAGTTTTAACCTTTGGAAAATAGAAAAAGTGGTTTTTTCTTATCAGTTTGTGAAGTGTTATGCATCAAAAGATGCGCCTCGGTTAGGCCTTCAATCTGGCGGAAAGTGTAACGAAATAAGTGGAAAATTGGACGGGCAGTGGCCAAAAAACCTAAAAGTTTGAAAATTTTCGAACATAAACGGCGTGCGCCGCAAAAACCAGATCGACGACATACCTTTTTTGTTGCTGGAGTCGACGAGCCTCACGGAGCCCTACAAGGCGACACCTTTGTTGGATTTTTCCTGCACCGCTAAGTGGGGGAAATACAGGAAAAACCACCGACCACGTGGCCACGTGGTCCAGGATCGAGACGACTTGGGTTGCTCCGGGAGGCTTCATTTAAAAGAAGAAATTAAGCCCCGCACGGCGACACTTAGATTTTAAAAATCGGCTAAGTATTCGCAGAGTTATTGAAAATTTTAAAAATTTCAAAATTTCAAAATTTTATTTTAAAAAATATAGATCGAGAACCCCTATTTATTTTTATTAGAATCCTTAGATCTCAACTAGTTGTACATACATTTTAAATTTCAAAATTTTCGGCCTAATAGTTTTTTAGATATTAAATTTTTAAAAATTCGGGGTTCTCACGACACTCCCAAAAAACGGTGCAATAACTCTGCAATACACCGTTAAACCTTTCGCGTCCGCGGGACGTCGCGCGCCGTCCGCAAGCGATATCGCTGCGTTTTGGTGTAATTTCCGAGCGAAACGGGGTTGTTCAAAACCACGTGGCCACGTGGTACCAGTTCCCGTGGGACCACGACGATAAGACCGGCTGGAAATAGGAGCAGACCAAAGTTCAGGGGCATTTTCGAAATCGATATCCCTCTCCGATCATCGGGAGCGGAGTTACAGTGAGTCAAATAAGAAGTATTCCCCCAGGGATAACTACCCCAGTTTTCCTGGAGGAGTCCCGTTTTTTGCCAGTGTGGATAGGTCTCGTCAAGCCCTTCCATTTGACACTTCATTTGTCAAAATCGCGTGTGTGCTTGTGAGGTTGTGGGAGGGGGAAGATATCTGGAGGTATTTGCTGCTGGGCGGGAACTACCTCCTGCCTAGGGAGTCAGACTGGGACAATACTCGCCGTGTGAAGGCGGTTTTCAACTGTTCAAGGTATATACGAGCTATTTTATTTTGGGCGTGTCGGGGTATTTAGGGGTGCAAGGTCCGCTGGCTTTCTTAATTTTAAGCGGCCACGAACTAACTCGCCGACTGTAATACCGCGACAAATCACAAACAGCTTCGTATTTGAACCAAGGGACGTAGGCCAAAAGCGTGGGCCCCCTTTAAAGCCCCCGACGGCGAGTAGATTACTTACCCTCTGCCCCCTGGTGCATCACTTCAATTTATTCAGCCCATAGTTCTAGTTTCAGCCCATTAGCGCCCCTGGATTGATTCACTTAAGGGGGTGTTTTTTGGGGCTGGGAAATTCTCTTCCCCGAAGGGCCCCTAAGCCCGCAGCTTCCAATCTCTTACAGTTAGCCCCCGAGTTCGGGCCTTGGACTTGACGAGCACTATCCTTCGGCCCATCACACTCGACCAAACGCGACTGTAACGACCCCTTGACCTTTGTGTCCCCGGATTCCGATCGGTCTTTAAAACATTCTTGACGAAATTACCTTAAAATCGCGAGCGTGACGGTGCGCTACGGCGCCAAATAAAAACCGATTTTATTAGTAGCTATTTTACTACTAGATGTCTGCAACAACATCGTCGAGCGTCAGCGGGCGGGCGACGGCGAAGCCGTGCTCGCCAGCAAAACAAACAAGGAGGCTTGCCTCTATGGTACGTAGAGCTAATACCAAGACTTCCAAGGGAATGGCCTCCTCAAAACGGCCAGAGCGGGACCCTACGCCTGAGCAAGCCCCGCCTCTCAGGCTGAGGATCCCTGCCCCTTCGGAGGAGGACACCGACCGAGACGGAGGCACGTGCACCTCATCACCTGGTAGCGTTGGCTTTGAGAGCGCAGCTGAATCTCCAGTGGCTCAGGCGATAGGCGACTCCACAGAAGGGATCCCTAGTTCCGCAGAGTTCAGGAGTGCGGAAAGCTCTCCACAAACTGAGGGCAGTAGGGCGCGCAGAGGTAGTGAAGGTGACATTTTTCACACCACCTCTACTCCAACTCCGATAATAGAACCTGGGACGTCACCGGCCAAGCCACGGTCGGAGTCTTCCTTGCTGCGTATCAGAGCGCAGCTGAGAGCAGCGGCTGCAGCCGAGATAGAATGCAGTGTCCGGCAAGCCGAGGAGCCGGCAGATGAGGCAAGGGATGACTCCTTCATGTCGGATCTGTCGGCCGTCGGTGGAGGGGCGCTGCATGACATGCCTCGCCTTGCTAATACCCTCCTTCAGAAAACAAAAACCAGGCTGGAGGAGAGTAGAAACTTGCATAGAGACATCAGGGAGGATGTCATTAGCGGCTTGCACGGCCTCCAAGAAATGATCTTGCGCTTGGCAGACTCTCGTAACCGACATATTGCTGAAAAAGAAAAACAGCGGGCCGGATACGAGCGACGGCTAGCGCAAATGGAGGCCAAGCACGGTGCCTCACTCCTGGAAGTAGACAAAAGACATCTGGAGCTGATGGCTGAGGCTAAGCTCAAAATAGAGCACACGTTTAAAGAAGTCGAGGCAGTCAGACACTTGGTTTATGAGTTACAGGACCAGGTAAAGAAATATAGTGTGGGAACCGACCCAACGGCGCCATGCCCCGTCCTGGAGATGCGCAGGGTCCAAGAGGACATAGCAGCACTAAGATTGGACGTGGGAACGCTCACTATGACCCTTGAGGAGAATAAGGTGCAAGAACCAAGGGTCACTGAGCAACCGCAAGGAGCACCGTGGGCCCAGAAAACATTTGCAACAATACTGAAAACACCTAAGCCGTCGACGCAGCCAGGGCCGAATTTCCCTCTGCTGGTGGAGTCCGCCGACCCCCGGGATACCAGTGACGACGTAGTTAAAGCAATTAAATCAAGCGTAGACGTCATTGGACTAGGGGTTGGGGTCAGCTCCATCAGGAGACGGAAAAACCAAAAAGTGGTCCTGACCTGCGACTCAGCTGAAGGCAGGTCTAAGCTGCAAACAGCGCTGAAAGACGCCTCTCAAAAGTTAACTGTGGCGCAAATTACAACCAAACGCCCGCTCCTAAGGCTTCCAGGGGTCATTAACGACACTTCGGATGCACAGGTGGTGGAAGCGATCATGAGGCAAAATACAGGGACTCTGGGGGAAGCAGTGTTGCTGAATGAAAATATCAAAGTAGTGAGGAGAACTAAAGGGAGAACCAAAGACATTAGTAATGTCATAATCGAGGTCTCCCCTGGTCTCTATAAAACTCTCCTGGACATGAGATTGAGAATTGGCTATCAGGTGATTGTAGCACAAGACCAATCACCGATAGTCCAGTGCTACAAGTGCATGGGCTTTGGGCACTTCTCGAAGGAGTGCCGGGGTGAGGAGTCGTGCGGACATTGCGCGGGAAGTCACGACACGCGGCACTGTCCGAGAAGGGCGGAAACCCCTATTTGCATAAACTGCTCAAACAAAGGGGAAAAGCCAGAGACCTGCACCCACGGAGCTTATAGTCAAAGCTGCCCGGAATGGCAGAAATGGGACCGAATAGCTAGAAGTTCGGTCTCATATTGCTGATACGGGCAGCCAGGACAATAACGAGGGAGTATTAGACTCACAGCTCTCAGAACCTCAGAGCCCTAGCTCTACTACTAGGGGAATTGATCAACTAAAAGTAGCGCAAATAAACTTGGGCAGGGGATATGCTGCCCAAAAAGAATGCCTTCAAGCTGCTTACGACCTCCAAATCGCTATTTTATTAGTTCAAGAACCGTATGTGGGCTCGGACGCACAAATTAAATGTAACTGCAGAGTTATCCAGAAAGACACCATGGACCGATCCAAACCAGTTAAGTCGGCAGTTCTTGTCACTGACCGTAGCTTACACTTAATCGTGAATCCAGAATTAATTACGGAGAATATTGTGGCATGCAAGGCTAGGGTTAACGGTGTCCTGGTAGGCTTTGTCTCCGTCTATCTAGAAAAAGATGCGGACATTGATATGGACCTAGACTTCATCGCGACAGTGGTCAATAACCTCGGTACGCCGAATATCATCATCGGTGGCGATATCAATGCTAGGAGTCCCTGGTGGGGCTGTGAGGAGGAAGACGCTAGGGGCTCTGCTGTGATCCAATCTCTAGCTCGCTTCAACCTGACTGTCTTAAATGAAGGCAATGAACCAACCTTCTTTGCGATCAGAAACAACCGAATATACAGTAGCATAGTGGACGTGACCTTTGCGAGCCATGAACTACTACACAAAGTCAATAATTGGCATGTCGATTTACAAATGGTCACGCTATCTGACCATAGAGGCATCCAATTCAATCTGACCTTTGACAGAAACAAGTCCGGTAAGGCCCAAAGGAATTCTACCAGAAGATACAACACATCTAAAGCGGACTGGGGAGCGTTCACTGCTGCCTTGAATTCTCAACTGGCTGAAGGATCAATTAACATTGAAAATATTCAAAGGATACAAACTACGGCTGAACTGGAGGACCTAGTCTCTATCTACGTAAATAGTATTGAAAAGGCCTGTGAGATGACTATCCCCAGGATTTCAGCCAGTGTAAAATTAGGTAAGAGTGAATGGTGGACACCAGCGCTCACGTATAAAAAAGCAGAAGGTAAGAGTGAATGGTGGACACCAGCGCTCACGTATAAAAAAGCAGAAGTTCTAAGGAGGAGGCGAAAGATCTCCAAATCAAATCCACGAAGGAGACCTTTTGTAGTGGATGAGTATCTTACAGCCCTGGCGGAATACAAGGAACAGATCCTGAATACAATAACCAGCAGCTGGAAGAATTTTTGTACTCGTCAGCACAAGGATACCATGTGGCAGAACATCTATCGTATACTCAAAAAGGATAGTAAGCACAGTGAAGATAAATTGCTGAGATCTCCTACAACAGATACAATTTTGGACCCCCAACAGTCTGCGGATTTGCTAGCAGAAACTTTCTACCCACTTGATGATGCCTCTTCAGATTCGACCGTGCAAAGTTCATTTAGAAATAAGGTAAAACAGCAGATTCAGGGGATTATAGAAAACGGACAGAAGTGCATTATCAATTTCACTGCAGAAGAGGTAGAGGGTGTTCTGATGGATATGAGTCCCAAGAAGGCCCCAGGAGAGGATGGACTCACGGCCGATATTTGTATTAAAGCATATCAGGCGTGTCCAAAGGAGCTCCTAGCAATTTACAATAGGTGTCTCCATCTATACTGTTTTCCAAAAATCTGGAAGAGAGCCATAATCAAGATAATCCCTAAACCCCAAAAAGAGGATTATGCATCCCCCAAAGCTTATCGACCCATAGGCCTACTCCCAATTCTGGGCAAGGTACTGGAGAAAATGATGGTAAACCGCCTCCTTTGGCAACTTGGAAAGGAAGAGGCCCTGAATAAGCAGCAATATGGCTTCATGCCTGGAAAAAGTACGGAGGACGCCCTTTATGACGCAGTACAAGTTGTGGAAAGTGCCTATTACAATAAAAAGATATCAACCCTGGTGTCATTAGACATAGAAGGCGCGTTTGACAATGCCTGGTGGCCAGCTATCTTGAATCAGTTGATTAAGAAGAAGGTGGACCAGTCCCTCATCCTCCTAATAGCTGACTACCTTTCGTCCAGAGAAATAAGCATTAAATATGCAGGAGCTCTAGCATGCAGAACAACAAATAAAGGTTGCATCCAAGGTTCTACGTGCGGCCCCATCTTTTGGAACATTCTCTTGGACAGTCTATTGGAAGAGACGACTGGTCACGGAGTGCATGTGCAGGCATATGCCGATGACATCCTAATAATAAGCAACGCAAAGGACGGGGAGTCCATAGAAAAACTTCTGAACGACGTACTAGCCAGGATAAATATGTGGGGAAAGAACAATAAACTTAGATTCGCCCCTCATAAGACCCAAATCATGACGGTTACCAGGAAGTTAAAATACAAGGTACCTAAGGTAAAAATGGATGGTTTTGAACTACAAGAAACTGACACATTACGAGTACTTGGACTTACGCTGGATAAAAACCTAAATTATGTACAACACATAAAGGAAGTGACGGCCAAGTCCATAAAATTGTACAAAAAGGTTTCCAGAACAGCACGTGCACATTGGGGTTTAAGTCCGGAGATCCTCAAGACAATTTATATATCAGTTGTGGAACCAACTATGCTGTACGCAGCTAATGTATGGGCTGGGAAGAGCCAGACGGCCCAGGTGAAAGTGCTTCTCGATCGTGTTACAAGGACGTTTGGTATAACTATATGCAAAGCACATCGAACACTTTCCTTGGAATCCAGCGCTATACTAGCTGGTATATTGCCTTTGGATCTGAGAGCGGTTGAGAGGTCTACATTATACAGAGTCAGAAAAACAGGAAAGGAATTGGATCTACTGCCAGGTCGGGAAGCTGAAATTACCATAAGCCCATACGACCTTCCACATCCAGCGAAAAGACGGAGCATTAATTATGGACTGGTAGAGGACCGACAGGACCTGGAGAAGCTTCTGCAGTTGAAAATGCCCATAATTTACACAGACGGCAGCAAAATCGAAGGGAAGGTTGGGGCAGCCCTATCCTGTACCATTGAGGACAAGGAAATTCTTCAGAAAAAGTTGCCGCTGGCAAGCTACTGCTCCGTATATCAAGCTGAAGCAGTAGCGCTGCGCGAAGCGGTTAAGACAATGGTAAAGGATAGAAGATTCAGAAAAGC